>NC_140595.1:664817957-664825457 GCF_964204655.1 Triturus cristatus
GTTAGTTCAGCTAACTATAACTCGCGCGCCCGCAATGCACTGCTGATGACGTCACATATTACATCACTCATGACATGGTCAGTGACATCACTCATGACATCACTGATGACATCTCAAATGACATCACTGATGACATCACTGATGACATCATCCAGTGAATGTGTGTTATTCTGAAAATTAAATATGTTTTATATATGTATATCTCAAGGTCGATGGAAGAATAAATGGGTATATAAGTGTCTAAATGGATGATTTGTTTATGAAAAATTGATTGTGTAACTGACTGATTAAGTGTATCATAGTGAATACATGGCTTAGTGAGTAATGTTTAAATATCTAAATATCTGTATCAGTCTCTCACTTTGTGTATAAGTGGCTGCATGGGTTGGTGAGTAGCTACATGGGTGTCTATATAGGTTATTAGTTGGTTTTTTGAGTATCAGTCTGAGTGTCTGCATGGTTCGGTGGGGGTATTACGTAGTGCATAGGTGCATGAATGAGTGACTCACTGTTTGTATGTGTTGAACACAGTATGTGTGCAGGACTGTATGGGTGGATGAGTGTGTGTATGGGTGTGTTAGTGAGTGAATGACTGTCTTAATAGTGTCTTTATGAGTAACTACATATGTTTTAAACTAGTATATGTGACTATTGGTGTATATATGTGAGTATATGTGAGAGTGAGAGATTGAAAGAGTTCCTGTATGAATAAGTATGTGTTTCTAAAAGTGATTGTTTAAAAGACTAAGTATGTGTAAGTTTCCGTAGAAGTAAGTGTGGTGGTGTGTGTATAACTGTATATGCAAGTAAATGTATGTTTGATTCTTTATTAGCATGAGTGACTATGTGTGTGAGTAACTCTATGGATGAGTGGCATTGTGTAACAGGATGTATAGGTGTATGAGTACATATGATGAGTGAGTACATGTATGAGTGACTGTATTGGACTGTTGGTGAATGAGTGGATGTGTATGTGGATCTTAGAATTACTGAAGAGGTTGTTGTAACTGGTATTGGTATGTCCATTGTTTTGAAAATTTTAGTCTCTATTTTTGAATGTGTGTATCAAAGGTTATATTAGGGTGAGAGGAGGTCTGCCACTCTATCACAAGGATGATGTCATCAGTGATGTCATCAGTGATGTCATTTGAGATGTCATCAGTGATGTCACTGACCATGTCATGAGTGATGTAATATGTGACGTCATCAGCAGTGCATTGCGGGCGCGCGAGTTATAGTTAGCTGAACTAACTATAACGGGGGAATTTCAATGGTTTTGTACAAGTGAAAAGTCCAGCTAACTATAACACCCCTGAAACCTATGGTTTTTTCAGTGAATTTCTGAGGTTTTTTAAATGCTAATTCCTAACTATAACGTGCCTGAAACCTATGGTTTTTTCTGTTAATTTCAAAGGTTTTTTAAATGCTAATTTCTAACTATGCCTACAGAGATAGGACATGTGAAGAAAGAAGAAAAAATGCACAGAAAGAAACAAAAGAAGTGCAGAAAGAAGCAACAGAAGTCCTCAAATACGAAGATAAGTGCAGGAAGAAGGATAACGTGCAGAAAGAACAAAAAGAAGAGCAGAAAGAAGCCTTGTTGCAAAATCATCCTGTACCGTCAACTTTTTCAGACGGATACTGGTGGTAACTGAGTCTGACTAACCAGTCCTAGAGCCAGTGCTTTGTTAAAAGACACTTAGAATACAGTGAAAACACCTACATACACTAGGGAACATTATGCGTTGGGGTCCCCCTGTGATTAGCCTTACCTCCTCTATAAGCCCCTAGTATATAATAGGGCATGGGGATTAAAACTACCTCTTAGAACAGGCCACAGGGCGTTTTTGCACACGTTAACTCAGGCCCCGTCCCCTCCTTTCACCATTGTGTAAACACGCCCTGTGTCCGTTTTTAGTTGGGAGATTAAGTTCATTTGAGTCCTGAGGGTCCCTAGGGTCCAACTAGCCCACTAGGTACCTCCAGTAAGTGCCACAGAGCTGCGTTGCAGAGAGGTGTAAAAAGTGGCACGGCCTGGACCACCTCTCTGCAATGCAGCTCAGTGGCGCTTACTGGAAGCACTTGGTGGGCTAGTTAGCCCCCAGGGGCCCTCAGTATTGAAGGGAAATTATATCCCCAATTTAAAACGTGCCATGGTGCGTGTTTGCACACGTCGCCTCAGGCCCCGTCCCCTCCCTTCACCACTGTGTAAACGCGCCCTGTGGCTGTTCTAAGTTGAGAGATTAAGTCCCCTTGAATCCTAAGGGTCCCTAGGGTCACACTAGACCACTAGGTACCTCCAGTAAGCGCCACAGAGCTGCGTTGCAGAGAGGTGTAAAAAGGGGCTTGGCCTCAGAACACCTGTCTGCAGCGCAGCTCCCTGGCGCATACTGGAGATGCCTGTTGGGGGCGCGTTTGCAGAGTGCTGCATGGAGGGGGCATGGCCTCCGGCACGATGCCAGTCTTTTATTTATTTTATTTTTTTAAGAAGGGGGGCTGTGTGGTTCCCCTTCTTATTCTAATTTATTGGCCCTGATGACCCCATCCCCCAGGGCCTGTCTCCTAATTATATTTTTTTGACCCCAATCCCCAGGGCCGGCCACTGTTTTTTATTATTTTTAAAAAATATATATTTATAGACACACCTAGGACATGCTGGACAAACCGTACGTACCTATCACCATGACGATTTGCGTGATATTCATTAAAAGGCGACTATGCATGCAATTAATCCACGTGGAATGTATTTACACCACTAGTGAAGCTCTGACATGTCTGATGCTCTACCGTGCCTAATCCCGGTAGACACCCTTGTCGTTTATTTATACAAACATGGGTAGCTATTGACGGGCACATTTAATACACATGCACACCAAGCCATTCAAAGGGGATTCGACAAAAATTCGACCAAAACTATGCAAGAAACCCCCCTCACAGTTAATAAAACACACATCCACTGCCGGATGTGTAATACTTTTTATTTTACTCTCTGGAAAGGGGACGAACATCACTTGCGAGTCACAGCGTGCTCCTGACAGAGCCCAATGCTGTGTTACACCCACCATTGCCTGCCGAGCGCCACACACCTCTGTATTGTATTCCACTAGCTAGTGCATATGCTATGACACTCTCTAGCCCATGTGCACTGTAACACCACCCCGTGAAAATGTCATGCCACACTTGTCTTCGCACGGGTTATATTGCCCCATCGAACGTGCCTTCCTCGATGCCTATGTTATAACGCACAGTGCTATGCCATACATATTACAATTTGGGATCCATATCTTTGTCACAGTGCATATGCAACGTTACACTCCCCAGCACATATTTTATATTACAACTTTAGAGACAAGTTAGGTTACACAACACTGCCCTGTGCATATTACACTCCAAGGCGCATATCGCATAGCACGCGCTAGTGCCTGTGCTATCTCGCGCTCTCCAATGAATCTGTCATTGCGCACAATGTATTGCATATTATATTTCACGCCTGGTTCATCTTATATCACACTTTTTGGTGCATAGTTTATACCATACACTATATCTAGTTTTCATTTTCAATCGTGCTCTCAGGACTATGTTCTATATAACACTGTGTTCACCTACCCTTTTCACGGGCATTACATTTTGCGATAGGGGGTGGAGGGTCAGGGGGTGTTTTTGCCAAGTGAGCCCGGAGTCACAGTCACTAACGTCTTCTTCTTCCTGAATAAAAGTGAGATTATGCTGCATACTTGTTCATATTTTAAGTAGTTTGCACAGACAAAATGTTTTAAAAACAATAAAGTTTCTAATACCCGCCTTCTCTGAACAGTTAGCTTGCTGCCCCATCCCCCTCCTCCCTATCCTCTGTTGTGTGAATCCATGGACTAGCCTCCTCCCTCCTGCCATGCATGGTCTGATGTGCTGCCACTGCCCTCAATTTAGTATGATGTACCAGTCCACTCCTCCTGCTCTCCATTGCCCAATTCTATGCCCCATCATTGACCTCCTGCTTAAACTCTGTGCTTAGCTTGCTGCCCCTATTCTCCTTCCCCCTGCCCTCCGATGTCTTTGTGCATGCCCCTGCTCCATCCTTTTTGCCCACCATGTCCCATGGACCTGCCACTCCTATCTACTCTGAGTGTTCTGTTGAGCTGCCACTCCCCTCCCACCTGCCTAGCATTGTCAGATGACTGTAACCTGTCCCTGCCACCTCCACCCTGCCTGTCCACATGCCATGCCTCTATCCTCTTCCTCCTGTCCTACATGGTCCATTGTACTGCCACACCCTTCTGCCCTCCCTGGTCTGTTGTGCTGCAACTGCTCCTCCGGCCTGCCCCGTGTGGTCTGTTGTGAGGCCCCTTCCCCTGAACTTTCTTGTCTGTGCACAGGTCCTGACCCTCCCTTCTATCCTCCATCGTCCTTTGTGCATGCCCCTGCACCCTCCTTCTTGCCCATCATAGCCATTGTGCTGCCACTAACTCTCCCACTTGCCATGCATGGTCTTCTGTGCTGCCATGGCCCCTCCCACCTTCCCTGTGTGGTCAGTTAGCTGCCCCTGACCCCCTCCCACCTTCCCTCCATGGTCTGTGTGTATGCCATCACAGTCTCACTGTTGCTCTTCATGTTGTGTCTTGCTTCTAGTGCCCATCCTGCCTGACCTCCATGGCCATCTTGCTGCTCCTGCCCTGCCCCCTTGCCCCCTGCCCTCTGTTTACATGTGCAGACCCCTACTCCCTCCCTCCTGGCTTGTCTGTTCCATTGTAATGCCCCTGATCCGTCCCTCCTGCCCTTTATGGTCTGTTATGCTGCAGCCTTCTCTCCTGTCTGTCCATTATGGTCAGCTAGCTACCATTGCCTCTTGCCCCTCTGTTCTCTGTTGTCCATGTGCATGGTCCTGTCCCCTCCCTCTTGCTTTCTATGGATTGTTGTGCTGCACTCCCGTCCTGCATGCCCTGTGTGGTGTATTGTGCTGCTGCAAACCCTGATGCCTGCCCTGCAGGGTCAGTTTGGTGCACCTCTCCATGTCTCTCCTGTCCTCTGTTATCCAAGTCCATGTCCCTATCCCATTTCCTTCCATGATCCAATGTACCATACTTGCGAACATTTTGAACTTGGTAAGAAGGAGATTTTGAAAAAAAACTGCGGTATTGATTTTCCCCTTTGAGTTACATTGAAAAAGAGGATATTGTAGACAGGAGACAGATCAAATAAAGCCCATTTGAGCTTAAAAACATTGGACGTTTCCTGGCTGAATCGGGTCTGTTGGCATGTATGGTTGTACTACCATTGCCTCTTCCTTCTGCCCACAATGGTCTATTACATTGCCACAGCCTTGAGGAGGGTAGATTTTGTATCACAGGGGGCCCCTGGCCCGTTCTGTCCACACCTGAAGTATGAGACCCTTGTCCTTGCCCTGCCAGCCGCATTTGTAGGCCGTATTAAATTGACCAGCGGGTCCTGTGTTGCTATTTAATTATCCTGAGACATCCTTACCACTCAGCCAGCATAAAACCCCTGTGTAGGCCCTTCTGTTCAATATGTAGGCCTCTTGGTTAAATTGACCATAGCTCTGCAATTTTAGTGTATAGCAGTCTGAAGGCAGGTCTGCGAGGCCTTCTGCTCCAAACTAGTAGCCCCCACCCTACCCGAGTGCTCCGTGCTCGGTATCAAAGTTCAACATCCCCCTGAAGCTGTCGATATACAGTAGGCTGCATCCTGGACTGGTACTTGCTTCCTGGGCAGGTTTCCCGCTTTTAAGGAAGTGGCAACCGCAGAGCGTCAAGTTAGGAGAACTGAGGAGATTTTATACATGAATATATTGAATTCCTGTACAATACCCATTATTTTCTGCTTGCTCTAAGGAACTTACGATAAGCGATTGGCCTGAGAGACTGACCTTTTCACCCAGTCCATTGTCAGCATTAAGTGGGTAAATGACGAAATGTCTGGTAAAATCTGCAGACGAAGCTTTTGGGTAGCATACGTAGGTAGATGTAGCGTGCAAAGGAGCCCACAAAATGATATAAAAAGGGAGCACCCACAGATATCGACGGACAACCTCGCCGTCTGTATGTAGGTTAACAGGCTGTGCAGGTTTTCCCCAAGAACTGGGAGCTCTTGTCTTCCTTTGCTTAAAATGTCTTGCTCTGCTTTGCTTGAAGTATCTTATTCTATTTTACCTATATGAAATGTCATGTTATGTTTAACCATTGTTCTCTTTACTTTTGCATTTAAAAGATGTTGTATTGTAATTGCAGGAATGCTTGCTCTAAGAGTAAATGTGAGTGTCCCTAGGTAACATTTTCCTTGGTGTAACTTGTTTCTCATGATGCATTTATAGATGTGTTTTCTCTCTCTCTCTGTCAGTCCATTAATTGAGATACAGAGAATATCATGACAGCTGTATGATTATCTGGATTCTGTATTTTGTACTTTATGTCTCTATTCTGCGGTTTCTTTGAATTTGCATCTTCTCATTAAACTGCCATTGTATTCTGCCTCCAATTCCATGTCTCATATGTCTGTTTTCTTCATTTTTGGAGCAAGCGTTCCTAGGCACCCCTGCTCAAATTAAGGTGCCCCTTTTGTCCCTGACTCACTCTCCTGCTCAGTTCTGTGGTGGCTCCAGGGGCTCTGGGGACCGCCCCTAGCTTCCTTGACCCGTAATAGATCTTCCCTCCAACAGCCTCTCTTGCAAGTCCTGTATTGTTGGTTTGTTGCCCCTGCCCCCCTTTCCACTGCCCTCCATAGTCTGTTGTGCTTCCACGGCCCTTCCTGCCTGCTCAGTGTGGTTAAATTGTTGCCTTTGCACCCTCCTACCTGCCTTCAATTTTCAGAGTCCGTGCCCCTGGCCTCTGCCTCTCAACAGTACCCTAATGAACAACTAGATTGCTAACATTCTATATTTATTACAAAAGTGTGGAACGCCTGACATCATCTTGATGTAATCAAAACTGTAATACCTAGAGCATTCCTTTAGAAATTACATATATGAGAGGGTCTTATTGGCATCAAAATTATGGTTAGTGCTCTAAAAGACTAAAATAAGGACATATTTTCTGAGTTTTCAAATAGCGACAAAGCACTTTTAAATTATTTGTTATCTTTATGTTTTTTTATCTAGTTGACAACTTGATTAAATGTTGCACTTAGGGGCGAGGATGTGGTGTTACTTCCAGAACTGCAGACTTTGCAACTGGGGAACCAGGTTGAAGTTTCTGCTTCAGCTCGACATTCTGTGATTCTGGTCAAATCACTTAGTCTCCCCATGTCTACAACCACAATGAATTTGTTCTTGTGTGATGTAACCAATGCTCATGTAAAGCACTCCAATACCTGACAAGTCTGCACTATATAACACTGCAAAAACACAAAATAATAAGTGTTTTGCACACTTCTGTCATTGGGCTATATTTGGGCTATATCTGGGTGATTTTGGGCTACATTTGGGCTCTTTTGTCTCCGGTGGCCATCTTGGGAGATTTATTTGTTATGAAGTTTCCTAATTTCCTCATG
>NC_140595.1:664830457-664835457 GCF_964204655.1 Triturus cristatus
TGATGACCCCATCCCCCAGGGCCTGTCTCCTAATTATATTTTTTTGACCCCAATCCCCAGGGCCGGCCACTGTTTTTTATTATTTTAAAAAAATATATATTTATAGACACACCTAGGACATGCTGGACAAACCGTACGTACCTATCACCATGACGATTTGCGTGATATTCATTAAAAGGCGACTATGCATGCAATGAATCCACATGGAATGTATTTACACCACTAGTGAAGCTCTGACATGTCTGATGCCCTACCGTGCCTAATCCCGGCAGACACCCTTGTCGTTTATTTATACAAACATGGGTAGCTATTGACGGGCACATTTAATACACATGCACACCAAGCCATTCAAAGGGGATTCAACAAAAATTCGACCAAAACTATGCAAGAAACCCCCCTCACGGTTAATAAAACACACATCCACTGCTGGATGTGTAATACTTTTTATTTTACTCTCTGGAAAGGGGACGAACATCACTTGAGAGTCACAGCGCGCTCCTGACAGAGCCCAATGCTGTGTTACACCCACCATTGCCTGCCGAGTGCCACACACCTCTGTGTTGTATTCCACTAGCTAGTGCATATGCTATGACACTCTCTAGCCCATGTGCACTGTAACACCACCCCGTGAATATGTCATGCCACACTTGCCTTCGCACGGGTTATATTGCCCCATCTAACGTGCCTTCCTCGATGCCTATGTTATAACGCACAGTGCTATGCCATACATATTACAATCTGGGATCCATATCTTTGTCACAGTGCATATGCAACGTTACACTCCCCAGCACATATTTTATATTACAACTTTAGAGACTAGTTAGGTTACACAACACTGCCCTGTGCATATTACATTCCAAGGCGCATATCGCATAGCACGCGCTAGTGCCTGTGCTATCTCGCGCTCTCCAATGAATCTGTCATTGCGCACAATGTATTGCATATTATATTTCACTCCCGGTTCATCTTATATCACACTTTTTGGTGCATAGTTTATACCATACACTATATCTAGTTTTAATTTTCAATCGTGCTCTCAGGACTATGTTCTATATAACACTGTGTTCACCTACCCTTTTCACGGGCATTACATTTTGCGATAGGGGGTGGAGGGTCAGGGGGTGTTTCTGCCAAGTGAGCCCGGAGTCACAGTCACAAACGTCCTCTTCTTCCTGAATAAAAGTGAGATTATGCTGCATACTTGTTCATATTTTAAGTAGTTCGCACAGACACAATGTTTTAAAAACAATAAAGTTCCTAATACCCGCCTTCTCTGAACAGTTAGCTTGCTGCCCCATCCCCCTCCTCCCTATCCTCTGTTGTGTGAATCCATGGACTAGCCTCCTCCCTCCTGCCATGCATGGTCTGATGTGCTGCCACTGCCCTAAATTTAGTATGATGTACCAGTCCACTCCTCCTGCCCTCCATTGCCCAATTCTATGCCCCATCATTGACCTCCTGCTTAAACTCTGTGCTCAGCTTGCTGCCCCTATTCTCCTTCCCCCTGCCCTCCGATGTCGTTGTGCATGCCCCTGCTCCATCCTTTTTGCCCACCATGTCCCATGGACCTGCCACTCCTATCTACTCTGAGTGTTCTGTTGAGCTGCCACTCCCCTCCCACCTGCCTAGCATTGTCAGATGACTGTAACCTGTCCCTGCCACCTCCACCCTGCCTGTCCACAAGCCATGCCCCTATCCTCTTCCTCCTGTCCTACATGGTCCAATGTACTGCCACACCCTTCTGCCCTCCCTGGTCTGTTGTGCTGCAACTGCTCCTCCTGCCTGCCCCATGTGGTCTGTTGTGAGGTCCCTTCCCCTGAACTTTCTTGTCTGTGCACAGGTCCTGACCCTCCCTTCTATCCTCCATCGTCCTTTGTGCATGCCCCTGCACCCTCCTTCTTGCCCATCATAGCCATTGTGCTGCCACTAACCCTCCCACTTGCCATGCATGGTCTTCTGTGCTGCCATGGCCCCTCCCACCTTCCCTGTGTGGTCAGTTAGCTGCCCCTGACCCCCTCCCTCCTTCCCTCCATGGTCTGTGTGTATGCCATCACAGTCTCACTGTTGCTCTTCATGGTGTGTCTTGCTTCTAGTGCCCATCCTGCCTGAACTTCATGGCTATCTTGCTGCTCCTGCCCTGCCCCCTTGCCCCCAGCCCTCTGTTTACATGTGCAGACCCCTACTCCCTCCCTCCTGGCTTGTCTGTTCCATTGTAATGCCCCTGATCCGTCCCCCCTGCCCTTTATGGTCTGTTATGCTGCAGCTTTCTCTCCTCTCTGTCCATTATGGTCAGCTAGCTACCATTGCCTCTTGCCCGTCTGTTCTCTGTTGTCCATGTGCATGGTCCTGTCCCCTCCCTCTTGCTTTCTATGGATTTTTGTGCTGCACTCCCGTCCTGCATGCCCTGTGTGGTGTATTGTGCTGCTGCAAACCCTGATGCCTGCCCTGCAGGGTCAGTTTGGTGCACCTCTCCATGTCCCTCCTGTCCTCTGTTATCCAAGTCTATGTCCCTATCCCATTTCCTTCCATGATCCAATGTACCATACTTGCGAACATTTTGAACTTGGTAAGAGGGAGATTTTGAAAAAAATACTGGGGTATTGATTTTCCCCTTTGAGTTACATTGAAAAAGAGGATATTGTAGACAGGAGACAGATCAAATAAAGCCCATTTGAGCTTAAAAACATTGGACGTTTCCTGGCTGAATCAGGTCTGTTGGCATGTATGGTTGTACTACCATTGCCTCTTCCTTCTGCCCACAATGGTCTATTACATTGCCACAGCCTTGAAGGAGGGTAGATTTTGTATCACAGGGGGCCCCTGGCCCGTTCTGTCCACACCTGAAGTATGAGACCCTTGTCCTTGCCCTGCCAGCCGCATTTGTAGGCCGTATTAAATTGACCAGCGGGTCCTGTGTTGCTATATAATTATCCTGAGACATCCTTACCACTCAGCCAGCATAAAACCCCTGTGTAGGCCCTTCTGTTCAATATGTAGGCCTCTTTGTTAAATTGACCATAGCTCTGCAATTTTAGTGTATAGCAGTCTGAAGGCAGGTCTGCGAGGCCTTCTGCTCCAAACTAGTAGCCCCCACCCTACCCGAGTGCTCCGTGCTCGGTATCAAAGTTCAACATCCCCCTGAAGCTGTCGACATACAGTAGGCTGCATCCTGGACTGGTACTTGCTTCCTGGGCAGGTTTCCCGCTTTTAAGGAAGTGGCAACCACAGAGCGTCAAGTTAGGAGAACTGAGGAGATTTTATACATGAATATAATGAATTCCCGTACAATACCCATTATTTTCTGCTTGCTCTATGGAACTTACGATAAGCGATTGGCCTGAGAGACTGACCTTTTCACCCAGTCCATTGTCAGCATTAAGTGGGTAAATGACGAAATGTCTGGTAAAATCTGCAGACAAAGCTTTTGGGTAGCATACGTAGGTAGATGTAGCGTGCAAATGAGCCCACAAAATGATATAAAAAGGAAGCACCCACAGATATCGACGGACTACCTCGCCGTCTGTATGTAGGTTAACAGGCTGTGCAGGTTTTCCCCAAGAGCTGGGAGCTCTTGTCTTCCTTTGCTTAAAATGTCTTGCTCTGCTTTGCTTGAAGTATCTTATTCTATTTTACCTATATGAAATGTCATGTTATGTTTAACCATTGTTCTCTTTACTTTTGCATTTAAAAGATTTTGTATTGTAATTGCAGGAATGCTTGCTCTAAGAGTAAACGTGAGTGTTCCTAGGTAACATTTTCCTTGGTGTAACTTGTTTCTCATGATGCATTTATAGATGTGTTTTCTCTCTCTCTCTGTCAGTACATTAATTGAGATACAGAGAATATCATGACAGCTGTATGATTATCTGGATTCTGTATTTTGTACTTTATGTCTCTATTCTGCGGTTTCTTTGAAGTTGCATCTTCTCATTAAACTGCCATTGTATTCTGCCTCCAATTCCATGTCTCATATGTCTGTTTTCTTCATTTTTGGAGCAAGCGTTACTAGGCACCCCGGCTCAAATTAAGGTGCCCCTTTTGTCCCTGACTCACTCTCCTGCTCAGTTCTGTGGTGGCTCCCGGGGCTCTGGGGACCGCCCCTAGCTTCCTTGACCCGTAATAGATCTTCCCTCCAACAGCCTCTCTTGCAAGTCCTGTATTGTTGGTTTGTTGCCCCTGCCCCCCTTTCCACTGCACTCCATAGTCTGTTGTGCTTCCATGGCCCTTCCTGCCTGCTCAGTGTGGTTAAATTGTTGCCTTTGCACCCTCCTACCTGCCTTCAATTTTCAGAGTCCGTGCCCCTGGCCTCTGCCTCTCAACAGTATCCTAATGAACAACTAGATTGCTAACATTCTATATTTATTACAAAAGTGTGGAACGCCTGACATGATCTTGATGTAATCAAAACTGTAATACCTAGAGCATTTCCTTTAGAAATTACATATATGAGAGGGTCTTATTGGCATCAAAATTATGGTTAGTGCTCTAAAAGACTAAAATAAGGACATATTTTCTGAGTTTTCAAATAGCGACAAAGCACTTTTAAATTATTTGTTATCTTTATGTTTTTTTATCCAGTTGAACACTTGATTAAATGTTGCACTTAGGGGAGAGGATGTGGTGTTACTTCCAGAACTGCAGACTTTGCAACTGGGGAACCAGGTTGAAGTTTCTGCTTCAGCTCGACATTCTGTGATTCTGGTCAAATCACTTAGTCTCCCCATGTCTACAACCAAAATGAATTTGTTCTTGTGTGATGTAACCAATGCTCATGTAAAGCACTCCAATACCTGACAAGTCTGCACTATATAACACTGCAAAAACACAAAATAATAAGTGTTTTGCACACTTCTGTCATTGGGCTATATTTGGGCTACATCTGGGTGATTTTGGGCTACATTTGGGCTCTTTTGTCTCCGGTGGCCATCTTGGGAGATTTATTTGTTATGAAGTTTCCTAATTTCCTCATGTACTGCAGTCTCCTCAGTAGGAAATGCTTT